>NC_069508.1:179884458-179889458 GCF_027579735.1 Bombina bombina | reverse complement strand
TTCCACCCGGGGAGCTTCTAAATTTCAGCAGGATCCTTTGTAAGTAGAGCCGGTGTCATATACACCTCCACCTTGATCTGTATCTCCGTATCTCGTCCACCGCTACCCGGCACTTTTCCAGAGGCACCGTGCTTCCGCGCCCACCAGGGGGCGTGTCCAAGTTACAACAGATGATCCTCCAACCGGATAGCTTAGACAAGTACCACGTGCGCCATCACTCCAAACGCCTCCACTCGGAATCCTCCAATCCTCAGGCTGCCTTTCGTTGCGCCTCTTTGTACGGACCAATACTGGGGCTCCACTGATTTTTCAGCGTTCAGTGCTCAGCGTTCAGCGTAGTGGTATTAGTATATGCTCTGGGGATAATTTGCAGCATACATTGCAGGGACACTAGCGCTCTCAGGGCAAGGAAATCCACTACAAAAGGAAAACATGGAGCGCTAGCGTATATAAAACATAACCTTTATTATGGTTATTTAAAAACAGGACATATAGTCAATCAAAAAGGACAGAGATGGGATACCTCTGGCTGGCAGGCTTACGCGTTTCGGCAAAGCCGTAATCATAGCATACTATGCCAGCCACAGGTGTGCTTTATATACAAAATTAGAAACAACACCATTGGTTAAAAGGACATGTCATTTAAAACAACAGTACGCCCAGAGAGATTTGCATTTAACCCCTTATATTCCGGAGGTGAAAGAACAGATTTTATCCTTAGTTGCATTATGAATCTATATAGGTATTTTTGAAACATATGAGGTTATTCACAATAAATAAATCGTCCATCATAGACGTTATATAAGTACTTATGTTTGCTACCTCCAGATCACAGTCACAGTTTATCACGTCATATCCATAGCCTATAGTAACGGCCTTCTATTTTAATAAATTAAATTATAAATCTGATTTCATAGTACAAATGTGTGATATCGTCACTAAGACTAAAAAAGGTGTCAGTATAGTAGTCTCAGATTGTGTCAGTCGGATATGAGGAGAGTTATGCGTTTAATGTATTATTGAGGGGTGTTATTTAATATCTTATAATTTTATAAATTTTTATGAAAATATGGCTGACTCTGCTGGCCGCAATACTTCAAATAATTTGAATAGAATTGAAAGGGAAGCGTTGTCCTCCCTGGCCAATAACCATGATCTGGTCATAAAAAATGCAGACAAGGGTGGTTCAGTGGTGGTAATGAATAGGGCGCAATATGTCAATGAGGCAATGCGCCAATTGGATGACAGACAATGTTATTCAGTTTTGACCACGAACCCTACAAGCCGGTTCAAGAGAGAACTTATGCACCTTTTAGATGATGGAATGGAAAATGGCTTTATTGATCAGGACACTATGTCATATATATTTGTGGAACATCCGGTCACTCCAGTATTCCATCATCTACCTAAGGTGCATAAGTCCCTCACAGATGTGAGGGGACGACCTATAGTAAGTGGTATAGGGTCTCTCTTTGAACGCTTGTCCCAATGGCTGGACATGATCTTACATCCATTTGTTGAAGCTCTCCCTAGCTATCTCAGGGACACCAAGCACCTTATGAATCTGATAAATGATGTTGCATGGGTGGAAGAGAATAATCAGTGGGTCACCATAGACGTCACAGCCCTTTATTCTTCCATTCCCCATTCAAAGGGATTGGAGGCTATGTCATTCTTCCTCAGGGGTTGGTCCTCCCTTACTGAAGGTTTTCAGAGATATGTATTACAAGTGGCTGAGTTCTTGTTAACTCACAATTTCTTTGAATTTGAGGGTGTGTTCTATCTCCAGAGATGTGGGACAGCTATGGGGGCGAAGTTTGCCCCTCTTACGCCAACCTATTTATGGGTTGGTGGGAGCTGTCCCACATCTTTGGAGATAAGAACCCCCTCCGTGGTTGTATTACCTTTTACCGCCGCTTTATAGATGATCTAATCCTCATCTGGGAGGGCAGCCTTGATGATTTGGAAACTCAACGACAATGATATTGGTCTAAAATTTACAAGTGAAATTCAAAGGACCAAAATTAACTTTTTGGATGTAGTACTGAGTGGGACTCCTGATGGTCGGATTGAGACAAGCCTATACAGAAAACCTATATCAGGCAACTCACTACTACATGCAAGAAGCTGCCACCCCAGACATGTGCCGTATGCTATAGCTAAGGGGCAACTCATAAGGGCCAAACGGAATTGTTCCGAGGCCAATGAGAGTGCCAACCAAATGATGGAAGTAAGAAAACGTTTATCCCAGAGAGGCTATCCTAGAAAGGTAATAAATAGGGCACAAAGGGAGGTGGATAGAATGGACAGACGTGATTTGTTAAGAGACAAACCAAACCAGACAAATGGGAAGGCCCAGAGGGGAGTTACATTTGTCACTGAGTACAGTGCACAGTATGAGGAAGTATGCAGAATCGTCAAATACCATTTTGGTATGCTAATAGCAGACGATAGACTTACACAATGTGTTAAGGAAGGGCTTAGATGCTCATATCGACGAAACAAGAGCTTAGGCAATATATTGTCCCCAACAGTCTTACCGAAGACTATCACCCAGGGGAGTGCCTGGCTCAGTTGTAAAGGCTCCTACAAATGTGGAAGCTCAAGATGTGGAGCATGTGATTATTTAACTATGTCAGAACACTTTACCTCTACTGTAACAGGGAAGACTTACGAAATTAATTTTTGTCTTAATTGCACCTCTACCTTTGTCATCTACTGTGTAACCTGCACGGTATGTGGAAAACAGTACATCGGGCTCACCACTAGAGATATTAGAACAAGAGCACTTGTCTACCATTATTGAGCACTTGTCTACCATTAGAAGGGGCAAGGCGACTACCCCTGTGGTGCATCATTTTGCTCAGGTTCATAATAAGGATCTCACCTGTTTTTCATGGCAACCAATAGATATGGTTCCTAGACCAAAAAGAGGGGGTGACCGTGGAGTAACTCTATCTAAAAGAGAAATGTTATGGATCCTAAAAATGGATACCAGAATACCAAAAGGCCTGAACTCAGAATTCGACCTTATAAACTATTGGGAATAAGAATACCCGATCTCATCTTTTTCATAAAATTTATAAAATTATAAGATATTAAATAACACCCCTCAATAATACATTAAACGCATAACTCTCCTCATATCCGACTGACACAATCTGAGACTACTATACTGACACCTTTTTTAGTCTTAGTGACGATATCACACATTTGTACTATGAAATCAGATTTATAATTTAATTTATTAAAATAGAAGGCCGTTACTATAGGCTATGGATATGACGTGATAAACTGTGACTGTGATCTGGAGGTAGCAAACATAAGTACTTATATAACGTCTATGATGGACGATTTATTTATTGTGAATAACCTCATATGTTTCAAAAATACCTATATAGATTCATAATGCAACTAAGGATAAAATCTGTTCTTTCACCTCCGGAATATAAGGGGTTAAATGCAAATCTCTCTGGGCGTACTGTTGTTTTAAATGACATGTCCTTTTAACCAATGGTGTTGTTTCTAATTTTGTATATAAAGCACACCTGTGGCTGGCATAGTATGCTATGATTACGGCTTTGCCGAAACGCGTAAGCCTGCCAGCCAGAGGTATCCCATCTCTGTCCTTTTTGATTGACTATATGTCCTGTTTTTAAATAACCATAATAAAGGTTATGTTTTATATACGCTAGCGCTCCATGTTTTCCTTTTGTGGTGGATTTTAAACAACTTACCAGTTTACTTTTTATCATTACATTTGCTTTATTCCCTTGGTAGTATTTTTTAAAAGCTAAACCTAGCTAGGCTCAAACTGATTTCTAAACCGTTAAAACCCGCCTCTTAGCTCAGTTAGACAGTACTAGTTCATGTGTGTCATATAGATAACATTGTCCTACCTCCCGTGCAGTTATTTAGGGGTCTGCACTGATAGGCTAAACTGCATGTCTGTCAAAAGCACTGAGATAAGGGGGCAGTCTGCAGAGGCTTAGATACAAGGTAATCACAGATGTAAAACATATATTAATATAGCTGTGTTAGTTATGCAAAACTGGGGAATGGGTAATAAAGGGATTATCTGTCTTTTTAAACAATACAAATTCTGGTGTAGACTGCCCCTTTAAATGCATTAGGTATTGTCTGTTTAAGTTTATTCTTACAGTTGGAATAGCTGGCTTTACTTTATCCATAGTAAAAAAAATGTCAGTACTTAAAGGGATGTAAAACCCAATTTTGTGTTATTTCATGATTCGGATTCAGCAGCTTTCTAATTTCTAATTTACTCCTATTATCAATTTTTCATTGAAAACTTTATTTGAAAAAGCAGGATTGTAAGCTTAGGAGCTAACTCATTTTTAGCTCAGCACCTGGGTACATTTAGCCACCAATCAACAAGCGCTATCCAGGTGCTGAACCAAAAATGAACTGGCTCATAAGCTTACATTCCTGCTTTTTCAAATAAAGATACCAAAAGAATGAAGAAAAATGGATAATAAGAGTAAATTATAAAGTTGCTTAAAATTGCTGCTCTATATGAATTCTGAAAGAAAAAAAAATGGGTTTCATATCCCTTTAAGTATTGTCCTATGTGTGTGGATGGAGAGAGAAAAGATAATCAGAGAGGTTCAGTTCATTTGAATGGGCAAGTTCTTGAGAACAAGTTGTGTTTTCAATTCACAAATACAAAAATAAATCTAATGCTGTAAATTGTCTTACATGTAATACTGTTTCTCTTTAATGTGTTTCCAGTGACTTCTTAAACCAGCTGCAAAGCTTACATTAAAGTGTCCCTTTAAAAGGAACCTAACAACGAAATAGTAAAATGCTCAAATGTGTTGAAATATGCTGCTGCATGCTCTAACTGTGCGTTTAACCCCCACACATGAGTCACAGGGCAGCAGTGTGTTAGGTGGAGGAATAACTCATTTTGTGAACAAAACCCCCCCAAACATTTATAAGTTTGTGTATGTATATATATATATATATATATATATATATTT
>NC_069508.1:179851958-179881958 GCF_027579735.1 Bombina bombina | reverse complement strand
TTCAAATAATACCTTATTTATTCAATGGTGACGTTTCGGCTACGCAAACCTCTTCCTCAGACCAAACGTTTGGTCTGAGGAAGGGGTTTGCGTACCCCGAAACGTCACCATTGAATAAATAAGGTATTATTTGAACTGAATCCAGCGAGTGCAGTCCCTACTTGTTGATACTTTTATATATATATATACACACACATACACACACATATATACATACACACACACACACACATATATATATATATATATATATATATATATATACACGCATATATACACACTTACATACACACATATATATATATATATATATATATATATATATATATGCACACACACATACAGTACATACATAAATACATAAATACATACACACAGAGTTGCCACCTCGGCCATGTTTTCCTGGACACTTATGAGTTGCACATGTTGCAGGGTATGCAGAGAGGAATATGAATAGCGCTGTCCGGGATCATTATTTGTGTGCTATCCAGGGGTGACATTACACACGACGTACATACTCATACGCACATACATATATAAATACATACGCATATATATGCACATACATAAATAAATACATATACAGTACATACTCATACGCACGTACATATATAAATACATACACACAGATACGCACATACATAAATACATAAATACATACTCATACACACATACATATATAAATACATACACACAGATATGCACATACATAAATACATACAGACACATACATACTCATACGAACGTACATATATAAATACATACACACAGATATGCACATACATAAATACATATACATACTCGTACGCACGTACATATATAAATACATACACACAGATATGCACATACATAAATACATAAATACACATACATACTCATACGCACATACATATATAAATACACACACAGATATGCACATACATAAATACATACACATACATACTCATACGCACATATATAAATACATACACACAGATATGCACATACATAAATACATACACATACATACTCATATATAAATACATACACACAGATATGCACATAAATACATACATACACATACATAATCATACGCACGTACATATATAAATACATACACACAGATATGCACATATATACATACACACACACATACATATAAGCACGTACATATATAAATACATACACACAGATATGCACATACATACATACACACACATACTCATACGCACGTACATATATAAATACATACACACAGATATGCACATATATACATACACACACATACTCATACGCACGTACATATATAAATACATACACACAGATATGCACATACATACATACACACACATACTCATACGCACGTACATATATAAATACATACACACAGATATGCACATATATACATACACACACACATACATATAAGCACGTACATATATAAATACATACACACAGATATGCACATACATACATACACACACATACTCATACGCACGTACATATATAAATACATACACACAGATATGCACATATATACATACACACACATACTCATACGCACGTACATATATAAATACATACACACAGATATGCACATACATACATACACACACATACTCATACGCACATACATATATAAATACATACACACAGATATGCACATATATACATACACACACACATACTTATACGCACGTACATATAGAAATACATACACACAGATATGCACATACATACATACACACACACATTACATACTCATACGCACGTACATATAGAAATACATACACACAGATATGCACATACATAAATACATAAATACACATACATACTCATACGCACATACATATATAAATACACACACAGATATGCACATACATAAATACATACACATACATACTCATACGCACATATATAAATACATACACACAGATATGCACATACATAAATACATACACATACATACTCATATATAAATACATACACACAGATATGCACATAAATACATACATACACACACATACATATAAGCACGTACATATATAAATACATACACACAGATATGCACATATATACATACACACACATACTCATACGCACGTACATATATAAATACATACACACAGATATGCACATACATACATACACACACATACATACTCATACGCACGTACATATATATATATATACATACACACAGATATGCACATATATACATACACACACACACTTATACGCACGTACATATATAAATACATACACACAGATATGCACATACATAAATACACACACATTACATACTCATACGCACGTACATATAGAAATACATACACACAGATATGCACATACATAAATACATAAATACACATACATACTCATACGCACATACATATATACACACACAGATATGCACATACATAAATACATACACATACATACTCATACGCACGTACATATATAAATACATACACACAGATATGCACATACATAAATTTATACACATACATACTCATACGCACGTACATATATAAATACATACACACAGATATGCACATATATACATACACACACACACACATACATATAAGCACGTACATATATAAATACATACACACAGATATGCACATACATACATACACACACATACTCATACGCACGTACATATATAAATACATACACACAGATATGCACATATATACATACACACACACACACACATACATACTCATACGCACGTACATATATAAATACATACACACAGATATGCACATAGATACATACACACACACATACTCATACGCACATACATATATAAATACATACACACAGATATGCACATATATACATACACACACATACTTATACGCACGTACATATATAAATACATACACACAGATATGCACATACATACATACACACACATTACATACTCATACGCACGTACATATAGAAATACATACACACAGATATGCACATACATACATACACACACATACTCATACACACGTACATATATAAATACATACACACAGATATGCACATAGATACATACACACACACACACATACATACTTATACGCACGTACATATATAAATACATACACACAGATATGCACATATATACATACACACACACATACTTATTCGCATGTACATATATAAATACATACACACAGATATGCACATACATGCACACACAAACATACTCATACGCACATTCATATATAAATACATACACACAGATATGCACATATATACATACATACACACACACATACATACTTATACGCACATACATATATAAATACATACACACAGATATGCACATATATACATACACACACATACTTATACGCACATACATATATAAATACATACACACAGATATGCACATACATACACACACAAACATAATCATACGCACATACATATATAAATATATACACACAGATATGCACAGATATACATACACACATACATACTTATACGCACATACATATAAAAATTCATACACACAGATATGCACATACATACATGCACACACACACATTACATACTCATACGCACGTACATATAGAAATACATACACACAGATTTGCACATACATACATACACACACACATACATACTCATACACACGTACATATATAAATACATACAGACAGATATGCACATATATACATACACACACATACATACTCATACGCACGTACATATATAAATACATACACACAGATATGCACATATATACATACACACACATACATACTCATACGCACATACATATATAAATACATACACACAGATATGCACATACATACACACATTACATACTCATACGCACGTACATATATAAATACATACACACAGATATGCACATACATATATAAGTACATACACACATACATACTTATATGCACGTACATATATAAATACATACACACAGATATGCACATATATACATACACACACATACTCATACGCACGTACATATATAAATACATACACACAGATATGCACATACATACACACACACTCATACGCACGTACATATATAAATACATACACACAGATATGCACATACATACATACACACACACACACATACTCATACGCACGTACATATATAAATACATACACACAGATATGCACATACATACATGCACATATATAAATACATACACACAGATATGCACATACATACATAAATACATACATACATACTCATACACACAGATATGCACAGATATACATACACACATACATACTTATACGCACATACATATAAAAATTCATACACACAGATATGCACATACATACATGCACACACACACATTACATACTCATACGCACGTACATATAGAAATACATACACACAGATTTGCACATACATACATACACACACATACATACTCATACACACGTACATATATAAATACATACAGACAGATATGCACATATATACATACACACACATACATACTCATACGCACGTACATATATAAATACATACACACAGATATGCACATATATACATACACACACATACATACTCATACGCACATACATATATAAATACATACACACAGATATGCACATACATACACACATTACATACTCATACGCACGTACATATATAAATACATACACACAGATATGCACATACATATATAAGTACATACACACATACATACTTATATGCACGTACATATATAAATACATACACACAGATATGCACATATATACATACACACACATACTCATACGCACGTACATATATAAATACATACACACAGATATGCACATACATACACACACACTCATACGCACGTACATATATAAATACATACACACAGATATGCACATACATACTCATACGCACGTACATATATAAATACATACACACAGATATGCACACATACATGCACATATATAAATACATACACACAGATATGCACATACATACATAAATACATACATACATACTCATACGCACGTACATATATAAATACATACACACAGATATGCACATACATACATAAATACATAAATACATACACACACATACACAACAAATGTTCATATGGATTATGTAAGAGCAGCATGGTAGAAGCTGAGGGAATGATTTCCATGACAGAGAGAAGAGGCTAGTGGCTTCTAGACATAATTTTCCGTGGTTGAGTGCAATACTGATATTATTATTGACAACATATTCTGCAGCAAATAATTCCAGGGTAAAATTGGCAATAACAAAAAATGGTGAAGGGTAGAGGCTCCTGCCCATGAGTAAACTGTGTTATAATGTATATGTCAATGTCACACAGAAAAATGGTTAATTAATGAGGTTGGATAAAAAGCTATTTTTGTTTGGCCCCAGATGAGTAACACTATTTTCACTGTGCTATTTAAAGAAAATTCCATTAGCTCCTTTGTTCCAAAGAGGACTCAACACATTGATACACAATAATATTGCTGCTCCTCCTCACAGACAAGGGAATAACCAACAATACTGCCCCTCCCCTATTTGAAAAGACCACTCCCATGAAGTTCATACAGGAACTGGCAGCACACAGCTCTATTAAGAGATACAGAGTGAAGCGTTTAATCCACTGTTCACTAGATAGTAGAAAGAAGGAAAATGCTGGGATAAAATAAAGTGATATTGTTGAATTTTCCACAGTTGGGTTCTGGAAAATAAAGACAACTCTCTAGGAAATAAAGGTGGGGTGTGTGTAAGTACTATTGAAAGATGAGAAAGATTGTGAAGTCATGCGGAAAATACATATTTAACAGAAATGCTGCTTATATTTTAAATGTCAGCATTTTGTTTCCATAAAAAGTTAGACTTTTAAAAAGTTAGATTAAATGCAAAAATCGAGTAGCCGACAAGAATGAATCTGAAGCCTAAAACACTTTCCCTGATAAACAGAGATAAATTGAACATGAACTGGAAAAACGCTGAACTCAATACTGCTGAAATGGTTATTGATGGAATCCAGAATCCACAAAGATCCTCACCCCCCCTTGGCATAAGGGATTAAAGGCTCTATTTGTTTTGTGACTAACTTAACCATAATAAAATACAAACACACAGAGAGCTGGGTTAAAGACCGCAAGGTCCATTTTATCAATATAAAACAGCAGAAATCCCAACTCTCCCTGAAGTTCAGGGAGTCTCCATGATTGTAATAGTGGCTTCCTGATGCCAGCAAATGGAAAGCAAATCTCCCTGAAACTCCAAGTACCATGATCTAATGTGGCCAAAATCCGGAAAAGTATTTATTTAAGGAATGCCTTTAGTTGCTGGGACGTTATAGAACCCTCAAAGCATCAGTAACCAAAAAGCCCCCACTGATTTTAATAAAATAAACCCCAAATACTATCTTATTTACTGCACATAATTAAACTTTGTATTCTAAAATATTTAAGCATTCAACAAGCGTACGATCACTGGAAAATAGGTTTATTTTATTTTTTTGGTTGTGCAATAAAGCTACTTTTTTTTTTTTAATGTAACTTTGGTGGGAAGCTACTTTAATGATAAGTCTATCTTATTTAGGGTTTCAAAGTGTCCAATTATAAAATATAACTGGTGGCGGCGCAGTAACGGGTGAAGCCACCTCCATGAAATGAGTTTTTGCAGGTTGGGATGTCAGAAACAGCAACTGATAACTTAGCCTTAAAGGCAACGGAAACATGGTGGCAAGCGGCGTCCTAGTGCTATATAACCCACATGATCTTGAATGGGGAGTTAACATTACCAGTCCGGTCCTACCTCCTCTAGATTGACTAAGCATGAGAGTGTCAGACTAACTAAAGCACCCTAGAAGCATAAATAGCCACTTGCCTAACGCACCAGGAAGGGAGAGAGGGACAACTTTCTGGCAAGAGTGGGAAAGAGGCTTGGGCCTGCAAGCCCTGGACATTTATAAGCTAAGACCTCCCACACCCTTTCAACACACAGATAACTCACTACTCTGAGTGCCTCACCCCTTAATTACATTTCAGGCTAAGGCCTTACATCGCCATTATCCTTGAATGTTGTCAGCAATTGTCTATCAGGTGAGCGGCAGCATTGAGGTACTTTGTGTTATTTCTGGAATGCCAATGTATTGCCGATATCTCTGAACTCCAATGGGTTAGCAGGAGTTTGCACGGATGGTAGTGATGTGCAGGTGACATTCCTGATGTCACATTATGACCGGGGCAGCAAAAATACAGCAGTGACTACAGGACAGGGGCAGAACAATGTTTTTTTAAGGCCCCCAGCAATTGATGTTCTATTATATATAACAATGTTGGTTGTACAATGATTGGGGAATAGGTAGTAAAGGTGTTATCTATCTTTTTAAATAAACTAATAGAACATGCGCTTATAATATACTTTTCAATTTTTCTTATATTGCCAAATGTATTTTGTTTTGTTCTTTAGCATACATTGTTGAAAAGCATACCTAGGTAGGCTCAGGAGCAGCAGTTCACTACTGGGAGGTATCGCCTGATTGGTGGCTACAAACATATGCCTCTTGTCACTGGCTCACCAGATTTGCTCAGTTAGGACCTAGTAGCGCATTACTGCTCTGCAGATTACGTTAACGATGTAATATTTATTGTTTTAAAAGATATATAATCCCTTTATTACCATAAATTGCATTTTAGCCAATCAGTGCTGACTCCTAGCTAACTCCACGTGCGTGAGCTCAATGTTATCTATATGACACACATGAGCTAACACCCTCTAGCGGTGAAAAACTGTCAAAATGCATTCATATAAGAGGCGACCTTCAAGGTCTGAAAAATTAGCATATGAACCTCCTAGGTTTAGCTTTCTACTAAGAATACAAAGAGAACAAAGCAAAATTGGTGATAAAAGTAAATCGGAAAGTTGTTTAAAATACATGCCCTATCTGAATCATAAAAGTTTATTTTGGACTGTCCCTTTAACTCTATCCCATTAAGGTCACTTTGTAATGATTGTCTCATTAGAGCGATTACACTTATTTACACAAATACTAACGCCGGGGATTTAGTATAATTAATTCTGTAACTAAATTGCCTAGAGCAGTAGTTATTGATCTAAATTGACTAAGTCTTTCAAAATGAATTCTATCAAATGTCAGGCACAGCAGGCGCTGGAATTCTATATATATTCCTTGTAACTTACACTGAATGGAATTTAAAAGTTATTGGTCCTGCCCATAATATATCAGCCGGCTGGCAACTTTACATCTCATATAAAATAAATCTAAAATAAAACAATCCAGGAACACTAAGCAGCACAGCATCCATGTAAGTGGTTTAAAGGAAAAGTGACTACACCCACAAAATATCCAATGTAAATTGTACAGAGTATGCAGAAAATATGAAATATTGTATTGTACACTCTAAACCACTGGTTTTCAAACCTGTCCTCAAGGCTCCATAACAGGCCAGATTTTCAGGATTACCTTGGATGAGAGCCGGTTTACTAATGTTTACTAATCAGCTGATGATTTCACCTGTGCTCTAGCTCAGATATCCTCACAATCTGGCCTGTTAGGGAGGCCTTAGGGCAGGTTAGTGATTAAGAAGATGCGACAATATGCAAAGAAATACATGCATAAGACACCAATGTTCACACCAAGCCCAAACATTATGGAAGAATGAGGTACAGGATCCCAGAACCATTATAGCAGAGGACAGGAGGCTAAAAACCAGGACTGTCCCAGGAAAATCGGGACAGTAGGCAAATCTGGAAAAGGTACACACACCTTTACGCGTGTGTGTGAGAAAGAATGTGTGAGTGTTAGTGTGATAGAGTGTGTGTGAGTGAGTTAGTGTGTTAGAGTGTGTAAGAGAGTGTGTGTTAGTGTGAGTGTGTGTGAGAGTAAATTTGTGTGTTAGTGTGATAGAGTGTGTGAGGGTGAGGGTGTGTTAGTATGATAGTTTGTGTGAGAGTGAGTGTATGTTAGTGAGATAGTGTGTGTGAGAGTGATTGTGTGTTAGTGAGATAGTTTGTGTGAGAGTGAGTGTGTGTGTGTGTTAGTGTGATGGAGTGTGAGAGTGAGTGTGTGTGATAGTGAGTGTGTGTGTGTTAGTGTGATAGAGTGAGTGTGTGTTAGTGTGATAGAGTGAGTGTGTGTTAGTGTAATAGAGTGTGTGAGAGTGAGTGTGTGTTAGTGTGATAGAGTGTGTGTGAGAGTGAGTGTGTGTGTTAGTGTGACTGTGATAGAGTGAGTGTGTGTTAGTGTAATAGAGTGTGTGTGAGAGTTTGTGTGTGTGTTAGTGTGATAGAGTGTGTGTGAGAGTGAGTGTGTGTTAGTGTGATAGAGTGTGTGTGAAAGTTTGTGTGTGATAGTATATGAGGATGAACATTTATGTGTAAAATTATGTTTATGAGCTATTATACATAGTGCATGCTCTACAAAATGTATTTGCTGTGCTGTGCACGGCGCAACAGTGTTCAGGTTTGGCCTGAACTAAAGGTGGCAACCCGAAGTTGAAGTCAGGATTCCAGTAGGACCATGAGCCTTACATATTTATAAGGTTAATAAGTGGAGAACATAATGCAAGCTTTCACTTAAAAGCATTTGTGCAGCATATGCGTGGTTATGTGTGTGCATGTGCACCTGAAACTTGTGCATGCACAGTATGCCTGCTTGCTGTGATATCAACACTTGGCGCATTCACTGGGGTCCTGGGCATGTTCTTTATCTTCTTGTGCACAAGAAAAAACTGTGATAACTTATCGGAAGCGAATATTCGCCTAAACGCTTACCGCTGTATGTGTCAATTTTACCTTTATGTCCCTTTTTCCCTCACATGATGGGTTGAAGGTTCTTACTGATATACAATATCCCACCACCTATAGACAGTATTTATGTCTGTGCCTCTGTAATACACACAGCACTGAGCATTCTCTATTCTAGTGACAGCAATATATATATACCACATACGATGGGTTCTTACTGATATACAATATCCCACCACCTATAGACATTATTTATGTCTGTGCCTCTGTAATACACACAGCATTCTCTATTCTAGTGACAGCAATATATATACCACATATGATGGGTTCTTACTGATATACAATATCCCACCACCTATAGACATTATTTATGTCTGTGCCTCTGCAATACACACAGCATTCTCTATTCTAGTGACAGCAATATATATACCACATACGATGGGTTCTTACTGATATACAGTATCTTACCACCTATAGACAGTATTTATGGCTGTGCCTCTGTAAAAGAACACAGACCCAGTATAGAGCAGGGTAGCAAGCGGTGACTATAGTATGTACTGATAGTATGTGCCATAATAACAGAATGGAGCTATTTCTGCCTGAATTAATCATACAGAAAGGACATTTAAAGGCACATGAAACACATTTTTTTTTCTATGATTCGGCAGTGCAAACAATTTTAAACAACTATGACTTCTATTACCGAATGTGTTTCATTCTTTTAGTATCCTTTGCTGAAGGAGTAGCAGTACTGTGAGCTAGCTGAACACTTCCACTTAACCAATGACGAGAGATAAATGTGTGCAGTCACCAATCACAGCTAGTTCCCAGTAGTGTAGGAGATGTACATATTTTTCAACAAACAATACCAAGAGAACAAAGTCAATTAAATTACATGTATCCAAACCATGCAAGAGACATTGCAGTGTTCTAATATGCTACACTACTCACTCTGGAACTCTATGTGCTTTGCATCTGCACACTGGTTTAAACACATAGATTAAATCCTGCTTAATCTGAGGAGGAAAGAGCTAGTGAGCCGAATGGCAGCAGAATCCCCCACCAATCACTGGCTGTGTTCAGCTCTGTGTGCTGCAGTGCCAGTGGCTCCTAAGTGTGACTTTACTTATGTTTTTAACCCCTTTTTAGAGGTTATACACAAAGATCCACAGTGAGTAGTGCTAAAATGCAGGTCATTTTTACAATACAATGTCCCTTTAAAGTGACATCATACTATTATTTTTTTTTTTTTTAACTTTAAACATTTCAACTGTCATTTTTTAGCATTGTATTCCAAACCAGGGACATACCCTTTGAAAAGCCCCTTAAAGGAACAGGAAAGTCAAAATTACATTTCCATGATTCTGGCAGAGCATGCAATGTTAATATACCATTTAATTTACTTCTATTATCAAATGTATTTTGTGTTTAATTCCTTTGCATGTGTAAACACAGTTCAATATATCAAGAAACAGTTAAATAATACAATGTTCTAAAACATCAGAACATTTTACATTGCACTTTTATGTCCCTTTAAGTATATTTCATCTTTTCTTTTGTGCTTTGGCCAGTTAGGGATATATATAAATGGGCTCCTGCACTTATAAATCAATATATAATGTTGCAGGGTCAGATTTCTGCAGTCTGCACTTTAACTTTTTGAATGAATTGATATAAAACACAATTTATAGAGTTAAAGTTATAGAAAAGTCAAAATGAAAATAGCAAGATTCCGATAAAGCATGTAATTTTAAGATACTTTTAAATTAATTTCTATTTTCAAATGTACTTCGTTCTCTTGGTATCCCTTGTTGAAAAAGAATACGCACATATCCTACACTAGTGTGAGCTGCTGATTGGTGGCTGCACACATTTTTCTTTTGTGATTGGCTAACTAGATGTGTTCAGCTAGCTGCCAGTAGTGCTGTGCAATGCTGTTCCTTCAGCAAAAGGATAACAAGATAATGAAGCACATTTGATAATTGAAGTAAATTGGAAAGTTGTTTAAAATGGTATGTTCTATCCAAATAATGAAAGAAAATGTTGGGGTTTCCTGTCCCTTTAAATTGCAGAACAGGAGAAAACTAAATCTTGTTTAGGTAGGTTGTATTATTACTACATATAGCTAAACCTTTTATGGGAAATGCAATTTGAGTATTATGTTCCTTAAATAAAAGTTAAGCAATTCTAGTAATGAAAGGGTTAATGCTTGATGTCTAAACATTACATTTAGAGGATTGGGTCATTGTCACAATTGTCAGGCGTACACAGCATCATTTCCCTTTCATCTCTGCATCATGCAGGTCACTGTAGCCTCTACGCCTGATCTCATATAGCTGCGTTGGTCAGTGTAAGTAACGCGGGTGTGACTAGGAGTTGTGTATTCTCTCTCCTCCACCCAGTTTCTAGGATTATAAAGACCAGCATTTAACTCCTCATCAGGAGGTTATTCTGAATCCCATTGAAATCACTGATAATTTGTGCACGAGCCGCATCAAATCCTTTAGAAGTCAGAGGGATTCCAGGAAAAGCCGGAACTTGTCACGGCTTAGAATGATCAGTATAAAGGCCATTCTAAGGAGGTCTGTCATACCGTTTAGTATAGATGTATTGTCTATAGTCACTGTTAAATCATTCTATTAAAGCAAACATTTTAATAGGAAAAAATAATACCAAATGTAATCTATTGGAAGCCTGCAGAAAAATGTTGTAATTACCAGGTTTTACAGACCCTTTAAGGACAACATACAGTGTTATGTTGTCATTCAGTAAAACCTTAAAGAGAAACACCTCAAGATATTAATATAATTTGTTTTAATTACATGTAGTTAAACAACTTTGCAATATACTTTAATTATTTATTTTGTTCTCCTTTCATGTAATTTAATTCTCTAGGGCTTTCCAATTCATGTTAAAGGGACAGGAAGAGCAAAATCTATCATCAGTTTATTACTTAGGGTTAGTATCTATTAAAAATTTGCTCCAATACCTTCGGTTGTTGTTCTCAAACTGTTTCCATGATATTTATTGTCAAAAGTGGGTGCATTTCCAAACCCACTGTGATGCTAATTTGCATTAGCCAATCAAAGTGGGCAACCTGGGTTCCAGCTAACACGTAATAGCCTTGCATTCACACACATGCACACTTAATAGTAATCGAATGAGGAGCACTGCGAGTGTAGATAGAAGCCGGTTCAGCTTGTTTTTAAAAAAAAAAACGCATGTGCTAATCTCTTCAAAAGACCTGGCAAAAGCCTTTAACTATGTCAGTGCGCATGCGTGACCCGTATTATACAACTGCGCATGCGTTAGGGGTGCATGCTGTGTCAATTTAAATATGCAAATTATAAGGAAGTGATAGGCGTTTTAGACAGTTTATTGGACAGCTCATATTTGTGGGCTGTCAGAGTAAAGATATGTTTTAAAGATGATTGAAGTAGGAATTTATGAAAGTTTATATTCCCAACGATCTGCTTGTTTTAAAATGAACCTTTAAACATAGAAGTGCAGACCCAGCCACAGTCATTGGTTGCACACTCTAGTAAGCCATTTATTACCATTCCTAATTGGCCTTAGCAGAAAGGGTAACGTACGTTACAATATGGTGGAGCCAACTGTTTTCTGGATATTAACTTTACCTTTATTTTTTTCAATATTTAAAAAACTAATATATTTTTTTTTAAATACATGTACAAATTATTCTCAGACTAATCTTTCTTCAGAATACATCATTCAATCAATGATTTATTAAGTGTTTAATGTCCATTTAAGGACAAGCGTTGTACCTTGTATGGCACCAACGTTATAGGCTGGGGTAGTGCAGGACTCGCTGACCACACTGTTTCTGCATGCCTCAGCAGTGAGGCAGCACAGAAATATTGCTATGGAGGTCACTGCAAGGAAACGATCACAGGAACAAGATGTCCCTCCAACCTACAAAAGCATGTCTGCCAGTAGGGTGCCTCCATTACATGAGATCAGTGTGCATTGTTTGCTGTTGCTGAATGCCTGCATGTGAGGCTATCCAGCAACAGTGCAAATATGCAAGGGTAGCACAAAAAAGCAAATGGATAACATTCTTGCAAAACTGCTGCAATACAGTGCTCCAAAAATGGGTCGGCTCCTAAGCATACGTCCCTCCTTTTCAACCAAAGAAACCAAGAGAACAAAGAAAATTTGATAAAAGAAGTAAAATTAGAAAGTTGTTTAAAATCACATGCTCTATCTGAATCATGAAAGAAACATTTTGGGGTTTCATATCCCTTTAAGCACTGAAACTGGGAAAAAACACTTACGTGCTAGAAAAGTCTGCTTCATATTGAGGATGTGTGATCTTAATATATAGGTAAGTCCCATATACAGGTGAGTCCCATATACTTGATTGGAGATGGATGTATCCATCTCCAATCAAGTATATGGGACTCACCTGTATATGGGACTTACCTATATATTAAGATCACATATCCTTTATATACACGGTTGTTGTTTTTGCATATATTTTTGTTTTACTGTATCAGCACTCGAGTATTACCTGTTTGTATTTTTTGTATTCTGCTTCATATTGAGAAGTTTATTTATTTACCTATTTTCACAAAAAGTAAAATGCTAAACCAAGGGTGAAAATTTAAGATTAGTGAATAGTAAAATTTGCAAATCCAGTTGGAGGATGATGTAAACATTTTTTTATAATTAACTTTTATTATATGTTTTCTGATAATTCCAATTAGCCATAATCATCTGTAGTATATCTATTTGGGTCTTGTTTTCTGTCTACAATCATTCTGTTCCTCTCTCCTGCCTCTCCCCTCTTCAACCCATCCTAAATGCCTCTGCTAGGCTAATCCACCTCTCCTGACGCTGTATCTGCTGCACCTTTCTGCGAGTCCCTTCACTGGCTCCCCATTCACAGCAGAATTAAATTCAAAATTCTCACCCTGACCTACAAAGCGCTTACCACCACAGCTCCCCCCTACCTGTCCTCACTCATCAACAAATATACTCCAGCCCTCCCCCTAAGATCCATGCAAGACTATAGGACTTCTCTAATGCGGCACCAACCATCTGGAACGCACTTCCTCGAGCTGTCAGACATTCCCTTAACCTTTCCTCCTTTAAACGCTCCCTAAAGACCTTTTTGTTCAGGAAAGCCTATCTCCAAATCAGTAACAAATTAATTCCACTTGCCTTACAGTTGCCCTCATCTAACTCCACACTAACATCATTCTCACCTTTGCAGTCCTCAACTCCTGTTTCTCACCCTCCTACCCATCTAGATTGTAAGTTCCCATGAGAACAGGGCCCTCAATTCCCCCTGTATTTGTTTGTTAAACTTTGTCTGGTGTATTTTATATAGTATTGTACTGTACTTTTATCTTTGTATCCATGGACAGCGCTGCGGAATCTGTTGGCACTTTATAAATAAAGAATAATAATAATAATTCTCATATGAGACATTTCCTGCACGCTTCATGAGACTCTTGGAAAGGATACAAAACTCCATAAATGGAAACCAAAAGAGCAGGAACGACTAATACTGCTCTATACACAAGTACAAACCCTCTCTCTTTTTTGATCTAACCCAAAGGATCAAAAAAATTAAAGATCCATAGGAAAACATTCCTGTGTTGTATAGCCAGTAAGACTCTACCGTTGTAGGTAAAATACTACAGGGACAGTAAAGTCAAGTTTATGATTCACATAGCTCAGGCAATTTTAAATAACTTTCCAATTTCATTCTATTATCAAATTTGCTTTGTTCTTCTGCAGGGATCAAGTCGAGCGGGAACGCATGGGAACGGAGTTCCTGCACTATTTTTGCAGGAGGAACCAAGTTCCCTCTGGACAGAGAACAGAAATGCTTCAGTAAACACTACTGCTGCTGATGGGAGGAGCTAGAGGAAGTCTAGTTAGAGGGATAGTGAGATCCTCTAGTAATAGGCAGTAACATTTCCTACAAAACACTAAATGCAAGCCTATCAGTGGTCCTGTTGTGTGATCCCCCTGCACTGTGTGAAACACATTGTGATTACATTTCTGTGTGGCTTGATCTGGGGATATTTAGCTCCCCTGAGCAGAAATAGGACTATTGCACCTTAAGTGGTGAGACTTTGTGACAGAAGAAGATTTTCAGGCCCAGAGGCAACCATTTAACCCTTCATTGGATTTATTTTGCTTTCATTAACCCAAGTGTATAGATAGATATGTAAATACAGTGTGTGTATGTGTGTGTGTATGTGTGAGGGGGGTGGAAGTCTTGGTGAGTTCCCACACTTTTTTGTTGTAGGACTTGACCCCAATCTTCTGGTAGCCTATGTTAGAGAGTAAACCTAGGTAGCCTCATAGGCGACGGGGATGGACCCAGGTGTAAAGTCATTTAGGCAATATTTAAATGTCATAATACAGCTTATACATAAAACTAAAAGTAGTTTTATATCACTTTTTAAAACGTTTGTGACTTACATGCTGGAAAATACACATTTTTGAGATTTTTTTTTAATATTAGTCAAAAAGTTTGTATTTTAGAACAAGTTTTCTTTTAGAATTCTGGATTTGGGAATTTGCACCTGAAGTTACATTATGAGAATAATGTGCTTTTATGGCTATATGTCAGGATGCCAGGAATCAGACTGAGACGAGAAGTGCAAAAATAATCACACTTTTATTAATAGCAAAAAATAATAAAACGTCCACAAGTCAAATAACAAGCCAGGAATCAAAACCAGAGCTGGTAGTCAGACGAGCCGAGTCAGGAGCCAAAGCGAATAGTGAGACAAGCCAAGTCAGGAGCCAAAGCGAGTATTCAGACGAGCCAGAATCAGGAACAAGGATAACAACAGAGTCAGGAACAAGCCAGGGATCAGGAACCAGAAGGGGCGTCAGACAGCCAGGTAAACACAGGAGCTCTCACAAACAGGTCTGAGACAACGCAAGGGCAAAGCATACTGAGCAAAGGACCTTTAAAAAATAAGTGATGACATCACAATTCTGAGACTGCATCCTGTCTCACATGGATGATGTACACCAGTCTGGCCATAAAAGGAAGTGCAGGAAATGAGCAGGCAACAAGGATGGTTGAAATGGGGATAACTTGGAGGAAGCATTAATAGTATTATTAAGAGCAAACTCTGCCCAAGGTAACAGTTCAGACCAATTATTGTGGTAATCTGAGACATAGCAATGGAGGAACTGTTCCAGAGCTTGATTAGACCGTTCCGCAGCCCCATTTGGTTGAGGGTGATATGCCGAGGAGAAGGAAAGCTGGATCCCCATTTGAGCACAAAAGGAACGCCAAAATCTGGAGACACACTGGCTACCCCGGTCTGACACTATCTCCTTGGGTAACCCATGTAAACGGAAGACTTCCCGGGAAAAAATTGAAGCAAGCTCCTGAGTGGTAGGCAACTTCTTCAAGGGAATGCAATGTGACATTTTAGAAAAATGGTTAACCACCATAAGGATAACAGTATTGCCATTGGAAACAGGGAGCTCGACAATGAAGTCCATGGAAAGATGTGTCCAAGGACGCTCACCATTAGCAATAGGTTGAACAAGACCCACAGGAAGACATTGAGGAGTCTTATTCTGTGCACAAACTGAGCAGGAGGCAACATATGCAGCAACATCAGAACAAAGACCTGGCCACCAGAATTGTCGAGTGACAGACCAAATCATTTGGTTCTTGCCTTGGTGATCTGCGGCTTTAGGATAGTGGTAAGTGTGCAAAAGTTTAGTTCAAAGATTCTCAGGAACAAAACACTAGGTTTCTCAGGAGGTGCATATTCTTACTACCAGGCAGGTAGGAGACCACATAATTAAACCGAGACAAAAATAGCGCCCATCTGGCCTGTCGGGGCGACAAACGTTTTGCTTCAGATAGATAAGTTAAATTCTTGTGGTCAGTAAGAATGAACACTGGCACGCTAGTACCCTCGAGTAGATGCCTCCATTCTTTGAGTGCCAAAATTATGGCCAGTAATTCCCTGTCGGCCAATTTCATAATTGCACCGCACTGGATACAATTTCTTAGAGAAGAAACCACACAGATGCAAGGAACCGTCAGGCGTAGGACGTTGAGACAAGAGGGCACCTACTCCAGTCTCAGATGCATCGACCTCAAGAAGAAAAGGCAGGATAGGGTTAGGATGAGCCAGCAATGAAATAATAAAAAGATAATCAGTGCGCCAACGATCAAATAACAGCTATATATATATAAAATGTGGTTAACTAAATAAGTGACTATCAAAATACAAATGTTAAAAGACTGGAACCAGATGTAATAGCTCCTAAGTAGATAAATAAAGGATAATATAGTAATAATACGTTATTAATACGTTATTAATACGTTATAGATAACTTAAAGTTGTTGTAGCAATGAAATACAAAGTATGAGTGATATAGTGGACACGATGTTGTTGAGGTATATACATGAGACAGTCCCAAACACCAAGTCCTATTGCATTCAAATAGATTAGGGATAAAATCCAAATCACAGGTGGCAAGCAGCTTCTTCAAACGATCCCTGTTGGTGACCCAGGGCGGGTGTCTAGATAGATAATGAGATAAAAGAAGGCGCCAACATAGTGCAGATATCAATGGGGTAGGACACGCAATACATGTAAGTCAATATACTCACAGGATTTCAGACACTTGATAAGTGTCACAATAGCCTCCTGGACCCTCAGAGTCGTCCAGCTAACTCCCACTCCACTGTGGTAGAAAGAATCCGCTCGTATCTACCGGCTGTAATGGCTCCGCTATTGGTCTCAGCTCCAAACTAGGTTCCAAATTGACAGACCTATGGCCAGCTCAGGATATACAGATGCGGTCAGTGCTCTCCGGTGAGGAGTTAAAATGCAAGACAACTCAAAAGTTGGTGATGTAGTGGCAAAATCAAGTTTACCAGTGTAGACTGTAAATGAAAGTTCGTGGCTACAATCTTAAAATTAAATAAGACTTTAATGGCACAACGTTTCTCGGTCTGTACGTGACCGTTTCCTCAGGTGCAAAAGTGTATATTAAAAACACAAACAGCCACTAACTTATACATCTCTGCACGGCGTCCTCAATTGCACACCGCGCATGTACGTAGGTGTGTCCGAACACTGGGAGTTCCATTTACGTCACTTAACCAATAAGGTGCTTGTGGTAAAACACACCTCACTAGTGCCGTGAATGATAAGTTTATACAACTAACCAATGCGGTACTTACAGTAAACCGCACCTCTCTATTGTATATTCACGGTAAAGTTATTGTTTGCAGTGTAGTGAAGAGCCACAATCGGCCCAAATTAACTATAATTGTGGTGTCTAATATCGATATATAAAAACTACCAGATCGGACGCACCTACTGTTGTGAGACAAAATAGATGTAATATACATCTTAAAAAAAACAATATCTCATGGAATCATAACAAATAATACAATATAAAAATGAAGTTAAAAATATATATATACAAATACACAGTAAATCTAAATATAAAATAAAAACCAATACTGTGGCTACATCAGATACATCGCATGAAAGTTTTAAACTTTACATGTCACTAAAAAATCAAAGACGATCACATTAATAAAATAATGATTTTAAAATTATGTGTATTATATGTTATTCAAAATGCATGTTACGTCGTCTTAAAGAGGTACAAAAGGACTAACAAGATATGTTAGTGGTATTATAAAATGTATTGAAATTAAAATCCCTATACATCCTCAACTACTAAATGTCACTGTTAAACTAGATAGCCGTCCCGAAGACGTGCTAATAATCAGCTGTATGGCTGCTATAGATGTGTTGATCTCTCTATAACCTAAACTGCTAAATATAAATATAAAACTAGAGGCCCGTCCTGAAGAAGAGCTCCTAAACAGCTTATGGCTGGTAGAAAGACCCCATTAATGGGGTCCATGGACTAGAATAAAGATCCTTAATCCTATAATGTGTGATATACATCACTTACATAAATCTTATAAATTGGAAAGATCATTATATTATAAATAACCAAAGAGTGTCAATGTAGTAGTGAGTATTATGCAAATATCGACATGGCTGCTTTCAACTAATTATTCCATTAAAGTCCCAATGAAAACAGACAGAAACAGTCCCAATGAAAACAGTAGAAACAGACATCTGCATTTAAGACAAAGGGAGACAAGGTGCGCAGCTTCCAAATCCAAAACGTCTCCCTTTGTCTTAAATGCAGATGTCTGTTTCTACCCCATTTGGGGTTCACTTGTTCTAGAGGAAAAATACTAAACAAATTAAATGTATCTGTATGGCATAAATTGGCATGTCTAGGGACACTGTGGTTTGCAATGTTTTTACTGATATTCCTTAGATGCTCACCCCATCTTTTTTGAGGGGTCTTGATGTTCTTCCCATGTATTGAACCCCACAGTTGCATTCTAACAAATAGACTACAAATGCTGAATCACACGTAAAATGTGTTTTGATATGAAATTTTTCCTTGCTTGTATGAGATACAAATTCAGTTCTCTTATTGTTGGTATATTGGGTATATTGGCACAATCCACAATTGGCCCTATTACATTTAAAAAAACCTGGTTTACCCAGAAGTCTATTGCCTATTTGACTTGTTTTTTTGCCAGTCAAAACCCTTTTCTTCATTACAATCTTACTGGGAGCTAGTACATTTTTTAGCGTGGGAGCACGTCTAAAAGTACAAACGGGTGAATTCCCTATACTCTCCCTCAGCAGAGGGTCCCCTGTCAGGATGTGCCAGTGTTTGCCTAAAATATTTTTAATTTTGTTATGGTTATTGTTAAATTGTGTTATAAATCTGACCTTCTCATTCACCTTAACAGGTCCTCTGATTGATGTAATCTCCTTATTTTTGACAAAGAAATCCTCTCTGCATTTGTTTCTAGCTCTCATGTAGCTATTCTCAATTAGATCTAAGGGGTAATGTTTCTCAATAAACTTTTTTTTAAAATATTCGCTTGCATGTCATAACTTGCTAAATCTGTGCAGTTCCTGCGAATTCTACAAAATTGATTGTAAGGGATATTTTCTTCCAAGGTAAGTGGTGGTTGCTATTATAGTTTAAATAACTATTTGCATCCACCAACTTAAAAAAAGTTTTGGTGGATATATTACCTAAGGTGTCCCAAGTTAGTATAAGATCCAAAAATTCTATGCTGTTAGTATCTAGTTTGGAAGTGAACTTAAGGCCCAATGAATTCTTATTTAAACTGTCAATAAAATTCTGAGCTAATATGGTCTCCCCCTCCCAAATAAACAGGAGATCATCTATAAAACGGCCATAGAAGACCAGGTTCGCCCCATATGAGGATGGGTAGATGTGATGTTCCTCAAAGAATCCCATAAAGAGATTAGCAAAACTGGGGGCGAACCTGGTCCCCATGGCCGTTCCCTTAATCTGCAAATAAAATTTCTCCTGGTATTCAAAATAATTGTTTTCCAATACAAAAGATATGCATTCTAATAAAAAATCCCTTTGTTTGACTGGCATGTAGATGTCTCTCTTTAAATAATATTCAATAGCTTGAATTCCCAGATGGTGTGCAATGTTGGAGTATAAAGCAGAGACATCACAGGTCAGCCAGACCAGGTCTCTCCCTTCTTTCTTAATGTGGGATAGCTTATATATTAAGTCTGGCGTATCCTTAATGTAGGATTTTAAGGTGATCACAGATTTTTTTAAAAATGAATCAACATATTCAGATAAATTGCATGTTAAATTGTCAATTCCTGATATGATGGGCCTCCCTGGAGGATCCACCATACTTTTGTGGATCTTGGGGAGGTGATAGTAATATGCCAGGTTAGGAGCATATGGTATTAAATAATCTCTCTCTTTCTTTGTGAGTATTCCCTCTAACCAGCCTGAATCAACCATTTTAATCAGATTTGTAAGAAATTTAGCTGTGGGATTGAATGTTAATAGTCTATAATACTCGGTGTCTAAAAGTATACGATCAGCTTCTTTAATATAATCTTGGATGTTCTGTATTACTATCCCCCCTTCCTTGTCCGCCTGTCTTATCGCCAGATTTTTATTTGCTGCCAGTCTTGATAAAGCTGTTAATTCATAAGCATTAAGATTGGGATTTTTTATATTCTTTTCAGAAAGTTTACTGAATTCTTCCAAAACCAGATTTTGGAATATTTCTAAACTGGTTCCTGTACAAGGGGGATTAAAATTTGATTTGGGGGGGCGTGGCCTAACCGCAGCCATGATCAGCAGCAACTTTGTGAAGCTCTTCAAATGAATATATTAACGCATTATTTATCTCCTTCTAAACTCAAACTCTAGTTCAGTAAACGCATAATCCAGCACAGGAGAAAGCACAGAGCTAAATAATATCTTTATATTATCGATCCTATCTGCTAGACTTAAGTGGAACCGAGTTGGAATATAGGCCGTAACATCATCACCCCCCTCGGATCTACAGGTTATCCGAGTAGAGTAGTATTCACCTACAATATTTTACTTTGTGTACAGCAATCTTCATTAAAGTTATGAATATGGAGGACATTAGTGCCATTTTAAGAGACAAACTGGAGGCTTTGGGGCATTTGATAGATCGTAGATTTACAGATTTGCATGCCGTATGCAGGGAAACCATGAGCACATGGGGTTTGCTACCGGATGTTCCTGGGGCTCCCGAGGTAACTGTAGGCGCAGTATGGACCTTGCAACTTATGGATCCGGGACCGACCATAACCCAGAGGTTGGTACTAAACAACCCTGACTGGGAGCATAGAGGCATTGTGATCCGGAACATAGAACAGCCTAATCTAAAGCCACATGGGATGTGCGGCTCAAGGTATGTGCCATTACCCTCGGATCCGTTAGAGGGGGATGCGGCCGATCCCCTTGATGGTGAGGAGGGGTTTGTAGTCCGTTAGGCAGCAAGATTATGGGAATGCGCTGGGAGCTTAACCTCAGTGGGAAGCCCGGCTTGCTAAATTCAGCGGAGCAGCTGCAGACGAGAGCCATCTGTGGAAGAAGTATTCCAGACCCAGCCCTCCGTTCCCCCAGAGGTACGGCTCCGGATTGTCAGTTATATCACTAGAGTCACATCTAGCATGAGTCATCTGGTCCCTCATTTCCCCAGACAGGATATTTGCTGCTACTTACCCAGGGTCTTAGATGAGTATACCGGAGACCACTGGTGTTGGATCCGACTTGGAATTGGATAGTATGGCCCCTTTTTAAGGGCAGATGAGGGCTGGTATATTACAGGCCCACACTCCGGACGCTATGCTGTGGAGGCCATGCTCGTGTATTATCACATCAGGCAGCTGGTGCCTTGGGACTTACAGGCCTTACAATGAGAATTATACTTCCAGATATGCAGGCACTCCTGACTCTACACTTAGCCATATTATTCCTATTACCCTTACATAACATTGCTTGGTGATTTTTCTTATGCAAATACTAGGGAATCATTACTGTTGGTCCCGTTTACTATGTAAATAACTAAGTCACTTGTTATTTTTTTTTACATAATTACATGTTTAATGATTGCAGTATGTAAGTGGAGGGCAATATCGTGTATGAGACAGGGTCTGCTTTTGGTAATGTATATAGATTTGCTCTGGTGTTTGAACATGTACTTTTTGTGTAAGACCATATTTCTTAATCTCTGGGGGTGGGTGCTCTACCTCTCAGATCCAACAAATACACAGCATGTAATTAAAAGTATACTAGGTCTCTTTAGTAGTCCTTTCTGTAGCATATACAGCTGAATTTGGGTAATTAACAAACCACAAAGTAAATATTAGCCTGATTAGCGAGTTATGAAGGGACTATATTACATTATAGGCTATAATCTGCTAGGCCTGTCGACTGTTTACCATATACTTGTTATATTGATTTTAAAGTAATCTGGTATATATGTGACAGTTTTCTAATAAGATGTCATATGCCGATGTGTCACAAACCATTAGTATTAACATGGCACAAGTAATGAGGTATGTTATATTTGAGGCTAGGACTGTCATTAATGTGGCTTGCAGACCTTACTTAGCATATTGAAGGAGTGTTATTATAGAGCACCGAGATCACAGAGACAGACTGCAGTTACCTGTCTCTGGCGATAAATTTCTAATAGACTAACCCCTTTTTGTACGTTATCTTGTCATGGGGATACAAATAGTGTTTACTATTATCTTTTCCTGGTAGGAGTCTGCCCGTTCCCACTTATCCCTATATAAGGTATCTGATGTGCTCATTTTACATTTTTTAAATTTACCAGCAGGTTGTCACTTAGGCATGTAGGTATTGAGTGAAAACCCCCGTCTTCTGTGTATTTTTGGAAGTTCCTCCTCACATTTATGAAAAAAGAATAAAATAAATGGTTCCGGGCACTTTTCATTTACATGTAGTATCATCAGTTAACTTCAATAATTGTACAAACATTGTTTAGGTCCAAGAGAGACCATCTGTGCTAGTTGAGACCCTCCCCAGTTTGGGATTTTATCATCTGGGTACAAAAGTGACCCGGTATAGGATGGGAGGTGTTACATTATATTATAGCTTTTTGTTAGCGTTCAAAAGTTACCTTTCATCCATGGCTGTATGGTGTTATGCTGAATATCTTCATTATGAATATAATTTTAGTCAATAGCTAAATTACATATAGAGGTATCACGATAAATATAAAACATAAAATAAAACCTAAGGTATTATAAAAATAACTTGGATAAGATAATATGTGTGTAAATGTATGGATCTGTTATGTTACCATGTTGATTTATATGCTGTTATGCATTATACTCTGTATCGCCAAATGCCTTAATAAAAAAACTTTGATTTAAAAAAAAAAAAAAAAAATTTGATTTGGGGATCAAATCTGAGTGTAGATAATTGTCAAATAATTCCTCACATAATGTCTCGGGCTCAAAGTATATAATATCTGTTAAGGGCCTTTCTGCCATTTCATTTGTTAGAATTGGTGCATGACCAGTACCTTTAAGTTTTTTATCACAAAAATATCGTTGAATTGACAACTTGCGCACAAATTTGTTCAGATCTACGAATAATTCAAACAGATTATGATTTTTGGAAGGACAGAAAGAGAGTCCAGAACTGGAGCGGCAGCAAAGGCAGTCTTAAGGCTATCAAAGGCCTTAATGGCAGTAGGTGACCAATGGAGTGGATTATTCTCTTTACGGGTCATGTCTGGGATAGGTTTGACCAAGGAAGAAAAGTTTTTAATAAACTTTCTATAGTAATTGGCTTACCCCAAAAAACATTGAATAGACCGAAGACCAACTGGGCGAGGCTACTGCAGAACTGCAGATATCCATGGAGAACCCTGCAACGGAGATAACATAACCTAGGAAGGTTACTTGAGTCTGATGGAACTCACATTTCTCGAGTTTACAAAACAGGCCATTCTCACGTAGTCTCTGAAGAACCCGTGTAACATCAGAACGATGAGTGGGTGAGTGTATGAGGATGTCATCTAAGTACACCACAACACACTGTTGCAACATATCTCGTAGGACATCAATAAATTCCTGGAAAAAAGCAGGAGCATTACATAGGCCAAAGGGCATTACAAGATACTCATAATGCCTGCTCCTGGTGTTAAATGCTGTTTTCCATTCGTGGCCCTCCTTGATCCCAACGAGATTGTATGCCCCTCTCAAATCAAGTTTAGTAAAGACCGTAGCTCCCTTCAGGTGGTCAAAGAGTTCTGTAATGAGCGGAATAGGGTAAGCATTCTTAATGGTAAGACGATTAAGACCCCTATAATCGATGCATGGTCTTAACTCGCCACCCTTTTTCTTCACAAAGAAGAAGCCAGCCCCTGCAGGAGAGCAGGATTTGCGGATGATTCCCCCGCGACAGAGCATTGGCAACATACTCCTCCATAGCACAATTCTCTGCAACAGACAGAGGGTAAACCCGGCCCCGAGGAGGAATGGCTCCGGGTTGCAAGTCTATGGCACAATCGTAAGACCGGTGAGGAGGCAACGTACCGGCACGCACCTTGTCAAAAACATCTAGGAACTTTCGGTACTCCTCTGGCAATTGAGATACCGAAGAAGTGCACAAGACTTTAACTGGAGACCACGACAAAATTTCGGACCTGCGCCAGTCGAGACTGGGATTGTGCTTTTGGAGCCAGGGATAACCCAGAACAACCGGAAAATGCAGAGAGTTTATCACCTGGAACTGGAGGGTTTTAAAATGGAGAGCCCCAACAGCCATGGATAACGGAGCAGTTTCGTGAGTAACGAGTGCGGGCTGAAGGGGCCTGCCATCAATGGCCTCAATAGCAAGCGAAACGGACCGAGGCACAACAGGAATGGAGTACTTTGATACAAAAGCACTGTCAATGAAACAGCACCGGAGTCAACAAGAGCCTGGGTGACTATGGAGAAGTCCACCCAGGAAAGGACAACCGTGACCAAAGGTTTCTCCTTTAGCGGTTCCGGGGACAAGGATAAACCACCTAAGGTCTGCCCCCAACAGGACCTTAGGTGTGAGCGTTTCCCGTCCGTGTAGGACAAGACTTCAAAAGGTGGCCCTGTAACCCAAAATAGAGGCAGAGCCCCTCCCTCCTCATAAAGGCCCTCTCCGCCGCGGAGAGAAGCGTGAATCCCAACTGCATCGGCTCAGCAGTACCTGGTGACTCGGGACCAGGAGGCATGGGAGGAAAGGGAGGCATGGGTGGGAATCAACACGTAGGAAACAACGGAAAAGGAGGCTTCCGCAAGCGCTCCTTGAAAGAGGCCCTCTCTCTGAGTCTGATGTCAATTAGGATCAAAAAAGACACCAATGCCTCGAGATCCTCTGGTAAATCTCTGGCAGCAACTTCGTCTTTAATCGCATCAGAGAGCCCATGAAAGAAGGCGGCAACAAGGGCTTCATTGTTCCAACCTACCTCTGCAGCAAGCGTACGGAACTCAATGGCATACTGAGCAACAGATCTTGTACCTTGCTGAATGGAAATGAGTCGTTTAGCAGCAGAGAAGGAGCGAGCCGAAACATCAAATACCCTTCGAAAGGAGGCCACAAATTCAGGGTCATTTGAAATCACAGGTTTATTAGTCTCCCACAAGGGATTAGCCCAGGCAAGAGCTGTGTCAGAGAGTAACGAGATGAGAAATCCCACCTTAGCTCTGTCAGAGGGAAACGCCTGAGGTAACATCTCAAAGTAAATGCCCACCTGGTTCAAAAACCCTCTGCGCTGATTAGGATTGCCTCCATATCGCTGAGGTAGAGGTGCAGAACCGGACATGCTCCTGGTAGGACTAGGTGCAGCAGCAGAAACAGGAGCAGCCATAACTAGCGGGACACTTTGGTCCAAATGTGCAGTGCGAGTCAGCAGGGTTTGCAGGGCTAGTGCAAATTGATCCAAGCGGTGATCCTGTTCATCCATCCTGGAAATTATGGCAGGTAAAGGTGGATTATTAGCAGCATCAGGATTCATGGCCATTGCATAATGTCAGGAGGCCAGGAATCAGACTGAGACGAGAAGTGCAAAAAATAATCACACCTTTATTAATAGCAAAAATTAATAAAAAGTCCACAAGTCAAATAACAAGCCAGGAATCAAAACCAGAGCTGGTAGTCAGACGAGCCGAGTCAGGAGCCAAAGCGAAAAGTCAGACAAGCTGAGTCAGGAGCCAAAGCGAGTGGTCAGACGAGCCGGAATCAAGAACAAGGATAACAACAGAGTCAGGAACAAGCCAGGGATCTGGAACCAGGAGGGACGTCAGACAGCCAGGTAAATACAGGAGCTCTCACAAACAGGTCTGAGACAACGCAAGGGCAAAGCATACTGAGCAGAGGCCCTTTAAATAATAAGTGATGACATCACAATTCTGAGACTGCATCCTGCCTCACATGGATGATGTACACCAGTCTGGCCATAAAAGGAAGTGCAGGAAATGAGCAGCATCACACAGTATGCACCAGAGTCAGCAAGAGAGGTGAGTAAAATGTTACGACCGACACTTCTTAACTTCTGTTTCTGGCGAGCTGGAAACTTCAGGGGTAGATTGTAGTATCCGCTGCTTAATAAATCTCCCCCAGAGTCTGATTTAGTAAGAGAAAGGTACATTTACATAATTTTAATTTGTGCAAGTGCTAGACAGGGGCCTAGGTTGACTTATAGCTAATTTGGCTAAGCAAAGGTACCTTCATCAACCCAATACAACCCAGGCCTAATGAGGGTAAGTCCCAGAAGCAACAAGCTAAAGTTGAGAGCCTGCTAAGTTTATAATATAAAGCAATAATTTCCAGTTCCTAGACTGACTATGAGTAGATAAAAAAGGGTGCAGAAGTGTTGCCACAACAGTAATAGACCAGCTGTCACGTTATAGCAAACACAGTGTTGCAATGAACACAATATAGTTGCAGCAATGTCACTTCTCACTGCAATATCACTGTTACATTTCCACCAGGGTCGCAAACTCCAATGAACCCACTGGATACTGGAAGTAGCTACAATGAGTTGCTCTCAGATTTGCTTGTGTTGTACTCGTTACCATATTATAGTTAGCAAACTTTAAAGTTCCCAACATGAGGGTGAATAGTATATCTGCTTAGTGAAGCAATACATTTAATCACAAGTTCCCAACATGAGGGTGAATAGTATATCTGCTTAGTGAAGCAATTCATTTAATCACAGCTGAATCCTGGGTAAAGTAGGGTGATAGATAATGAGCTGATTAAGGGATACCACAGAAGTCTGCACCTGATCATTTGTTTACAATATCAGCATATAGGGCGCATTACCCCAATGACAGTGATTAAGTTGCGCCAGGCCCAAGCTGAGTACAGAACGTACACACAGCTGCAGATCTCACCTGCGCTGGGGCCCCACTTGCTCTATATGTTTCCCTGGCCCCCATCCTTTGCATGAACATCAGCTGCTTCTGACACAGGGACCACACCGTGCTGGGTGACATTGTGTAATGCATTGTATAAGGCACTGAAGGGACATTGTGACATCTTAACCTCTTCAGCACTGAATACGTCTGCAAGTACTTATGCAATGAGATGTGACAAGTAAAGTAATCAGAGAGTTTGTCATGAGAAAGAAGAACACTTTATATTACTGGCAAACTAATTACAGTAGTTCCAGTAAAGACCTCATTAACCTTTTTATTGGTGAACTGGGCCACTCTCTCTAGCAGATTTGGTAACTTAGCAATATTCTTTTGTCTCAGAGTTTACAGCTATTAAAAAGGGACATCTAAACAAGGGGACTGAAATCATATTACAGACTTGGGTTTTTTGAAAAAAAAAAATGTTCCTGCTTTGAAAAACAAATTTATTGCTTTGTTGGTCTTAGGTCATTACCTACCACAACCAATGAGCTTCTAGCCTACAAACCAGTTGCACTTCCTGTCAGATTCAAAATAAACAACTGTATTATTATTTATTATATTTACCATGTTTAACTCTTTCACATTCATAATAGAATAGTCTTAAGTTTAATGTCCTTTCAAGCATTTAAAAGTGTTCATAAAATAAATGTATGAGCCCTAATGCAAACCATGCAGATTCCCAAATCGATGTTTTTTTAAATAGGCTTTGATTCTTTATTTGGGCAGCAGCTAACAATCTCTTATTTCATGTAGGGAAAACACACTGTCCATAATTTCAAAAATCCTTTAAGTGACATAAAAAGCCCAAATTTGTATTATATGATCCAGATGCAAAATGCAAATTTTAATCAACTTCCCAATTTACTTCTATTATCAAATTTGCTTCATTCTCTTGTTATCTTTTGTTGAAGGAGAAGTAATGCACTACTGGGAGCTAGCTGAACATACTGTGTGAGCCAATTGCAAGAGGCATATATGTGCACCAATCAGTAGCCAATTGCAAGATGCATATGTGTACCAATCAGCATCTAGCTCCCAGTATAGCACTGCTGCTCTTGAGCCTACCTAGGTATGCTTTTCAACAAAGGTTACCAAGTGAACAAGCAAATTAGACGATAGAAGTAAATTTAAAAGTTGTTTAAAATTGTATCCTGAAAGAAGAAATTGTGGGTTTCATGCCCCTATAAGAAGTACATTTTTAAGAAGGGGATCATACTGTGTAACGTTGTAACTAAACCTTTTTAGTATGTATTATGTAGTAGCATTTTCCCTAATGCTGGGTCACGTATATATAATAATTTATATCTCATGCTGACATGCAGCACACATTCCAAGGGACAATATAGTGCAAAATGTATATGATCTAATTCATTTGAACATGTAGTTTTAGCACTAGTAAACCTGTAATGCTATGTACTTAACACGCCCACACAGGGGTTAAGCACATAGTAA